>NC_058406.1:121598776-121631064 GCF_002201575.2 Neomonachus schauinslandi | reverse complement strand
GCCTGCCAGGTCTCTGTGGATAGGTCTGTTGCCAGTCTAATGTTTCTGCCATTGTAGGTTACATATCTCTTCTCCTGAGCTGCTTTCAGGATTTTCTCTTTGTCTCTGAGACTCATAAGTTTTACTATTAGATGTTGGGGTGTTGACCTATTTTTATTGATTTTGAGAGGGGTTCTCTGTGCTTCCTGGATTTTGATGCCTGTTTCCTTCCCCAAATTAGGGAAGTTCTCTGCTATAATTTGCTCCATTATGCCTTCTGCTCCTCTCTCTCTTTCTTCTTCTTCTGGGATCCCAATTATTCTAATGTTGTTTCGTCTTATGGTATTGCTTATCTCTTGAATTTTGCCCTCGTGATCCAATAGTTGTTTATCTCTCTTTTTCTCAGCTTCTTTATTTTCCATCATTTCATCTTCTATATTACTGATTCTCTCTTCTGCCTCATTTATTCTAGCAGTTAGTGCCCCCATATTTGATTGCACCTCATTAATAGCCTTTTTGATTTCTACTTGGTTGGATTTTAGTTCTTTTACTTCTCCAGAAAGGGTTTCTCTAATAACTTCCATATTTTTTTCAAGCCCAGCTAGTATCTTTAAAGTGATGATTCTGAACTCTAGATCTGACATTGTACTAATGTCCATATTGAGTAGGTCCCTGGCAGTCGGTACTACCTCTTGTTCTTTTTGTTGAGGTGATTTTTTCTGTCTTGTCATTTTGTGCAGAGGAGAATAGATTAATGAGAGAACACAATGCTAGCGGAGTAACAATGTCCCCCAAAAATATACTCTAAACAAATCAGAAAAGACCTGAAGCAGTGGGAAAAGAAAGGGAAAGAGAGAAAAAAGAAAAAGAAAAAGATAAAGATAAAAACAAAAACAAACAAAACAAAACAACAACAACAACAACAACAAAAAACCAGAATGTGATCAAATATGATCAGGCTGGTATATAGATCAGTGCCACACACTAGATTTGGGGTGTATTTTGGTCTGTTAGAAGAAAGTGCCTCCCCAAATTTTAAAGAAAGAAAAACTTATATATGTACAAAAATAAGGGTTGATATGATGAAGGGATGGAATATGACTGTAAAGATGGAAATTACAAAAAATTTTATAAAAGGAATTGATAAGAAGTTGTTTGAAAAAAGAAAGAAGAGGATTTAAAAAAAGAAAAAAAAAAGGGGAGAGGATGTGATCAGTCAGGGGAATAGAAAACACCATATACTAGAGATTTAGGGTATATTTCAATCTGTTAGAAGAAACTATCTCAAAATTTTAAAGACAGAACAACTTATATATATAAGCCAAAAATATGGGTAACTACTATGAAGGGATAGAATATGACTCTAAAAATGAAAAATAAAAATGTTTTTTTTAAAAAAAAGGGATTGATAAGATGTTGGTTGAAAAAAGGGAAAAAGAAAAATTCAAAAAGAAAAAAAAAGAAAAAAAGACAGTTAAAAAAAATTAACTTTGAAAGACTAAAGAATCATGGTAAAAAAAGCCATGAATTCTATGTGCAGTAGTCCCCTAGCGCTGGAGTTCTGCTGTTCTCATTGATCAGTAAACTTGGTCTTGGCTGGCTGTTCTCGCTGAACTTCTGGGGAGGGGCCTGTTGCCGTGGTTTCCAAATGTCTCTGCCGGAGGCGGAATTGCCCCGCCCTTGCCCCCTCCCGGCTAAGTAATCTGCTCGAGTTTGCTCTCCAGGGCTTTTGTTCCCTGCGAGCTTTCCGTACAGCTTTGGAGGCGGAGACTGAAAATGGAGGCCTCCCAATCTCCGCCCCGGAGGAGCCGAGAACTCGGGGTCCCGCTCCTCAGTGCGCCCCAGAGAAAAGCAGTCAGTCACTCCCGTCTCCCCGGTCTCCGGCCGCACTCCGTGCTCACCCGGCCTGTGACCGTGCGTTTCTATCTCTGGCACCCGACCCCGGGTGGAGTCTGCAAACCCAGCAGATCCCTGCGGTGCACTCCCGTGCGGCTCCTCCCAGGGAAGGAAGGTGAGTCTCCCCGGATCTGCCGCTTGTTGGGTCCCTGCTGGAGGAGCAGTGGCCTGACTGTGCCACGGATCACGGTCTATGGCAACCCCGAGCTGAGAGCCCGCGCCTGGGCTCCGCCTCTGCAGCCGGCTTCCCTGCTCCGTTACCTGGGAGCTCTGCCACACTCAGGCACCCCCGGTCTTTCTGTGACCCCGAGGGTCCTGAGACCACACTGTCCCGGAGGGTTCCACCCCCCGCTTAGCCACCAGAGTGACGTCCCTCGGCGGAGCAGACTTTTAAAAGTTCCGATTTTGTGCTCCGTGGTTCTATCACTTGCCAGAAGCAGCCAATGGAGGCCCCTCCCCCGCCGTCTATCCTCCCGAATATTGCCTCGGATTCACTTCTCCGCATGTCCTACCTTCCAGAAAGTGGTCGCTTTTCTGATAAGAGAGTTGTTGCTCTTCTTTTCTTCGATCTCCTGTTGAGTTTGTAGGTGTTCAGAATGGTTTGATCCCTATCCAGCTGAATTCCTGAGAGGAGAGGAAATCCAGGTCTCCTACTCCTCCGCCATCTTGCTCCGCCCCCCCCATATGAGGAATTCTTAATCTCAGTAAACAAACTGAGGGTTGCTGGAGTGGGGGGTGGGGTGGGAGGGATGGGGTGACTGGGTGATAGACACTGGGGAGGGTATGTGCTCTGGTAAGTGCTGTGAATTGTGCAAGACGGTTGAATCTCAGATCTGTACCTCTGAAACAAATAATGCAATATATGTTAAGAAAAAAAAAAAGAAGAAGAAGAAGAAGAAGAAGGTAGCAGGAGGGGAAAAATGAAGGGGGGGAAATCGGAGGGGTAGACGAACCATGAGAGACGATGGACTCTGAAAAACAAACTGAGGGTTCTAGAGGGGAGGGGGGTGGGAGGATGGGTTAGCCTGGTGGTGGGTATTGAGGAGGGCACATTTTGTATGGAGCACTGGGTGTTATGCACAAACAATGAATCATGGAATACTACATCTAAAACTAATGATGTAATGTATGGGGATTAACATAAGAATAAAAAAATAAAAGTAAAAAAAAGAATATGGAAAGAAAAGAAGAAAGATCGAAAATCAATCATCTAAGGAAACTAGATCCACCTTAGGAAACTAGAAAAAGAAGAGCAAATTAAATCCAAAGTAAGCAGAAGAAAATAAGTAAAATTTAGAGTAGAAATCAATGAAATTGAAAATAGAAAATCAATAGAGAAAATCAATAAAATAAAAAACTGGTGCTTTGAAGAAATCAATAAAATTGATAAGCCTCTAGCCAGGTTAATTAAATAAAAAAGAAAGAGGATGAAAATTACTAATATCAAAAATGAAAGAGGAGACATTAATACAGATTTCATCAATATTAACAGGATAATCAAGAAATAAAGAGTTTATAAACCTTTATGCCCACAAATTTGATAACCTGAATGGAATGTACCAATTCTTTGCAGGACAGAATCTATCAAAACTCAAACAGAAGAAATAGACAATCTGATAATCCTGTATCTATTAGAGGATTTGAATCAATAATTAATAATCTTCCAAAACAGATAGCACCAGGCCTTGATGTGTTTACTGGTGAAGTCTACCAAAGGGTGAAGGAAGAAATTATGCCGATTCTCTACAATCTCTTTCAAACACAGAAGCAGAGTGAATGCTTTCTAATTCATTCTATGAAGTCAGAATTACCACAACATCAAAACCAGAATATTTTAATGCACAGAGATCTTTGGTGTCAGTTAAGTGATTATGGTATTCCTAGAAAAGAAAGATGGGTAACCTACTAAAGTCTTAGTTGATTTTTATAAGCAGAAAAGCTCTAAATCTAAAAGTTTGACTTGACTTACAACAAATTATGGTTCCCCAACCAATCTTTTTATTTGAACCAGTTTGCAGATTCAAACCCATTTAATGATGAATAGGCCAAATCCCCTGAAGGAAAGGCCCTGCTACACTGCCAAAAGTTTATATTGTAAATCTTCTTCCTAGCCTGTTTTCAAAGGGACATACAGCCACTGTGCTTGGTGAAAAAGAAATTATTAGACAATTTCAGAAATCAAAAGATTAATGCAGTTTGGCTTACATCCAGTTTATAGGGGGCTCCCTAAATGAATGCACCCAATGGTTGTTTCCTCACCTACAGAATGTATATTTAGAATAAATATACTCAGGATGCCTGGGTGGCTCAGTTGGTTAAGTGTCTGCCTTCAGCTCAGGTCATGATCTCAGGGTCCTGTGATGAGTCCCACATACGTTTCCTTGCTCAGCAGGGAGTCTGCTTCTCCCTCTGCCTGCTGCTCCCCCTGCTTGTTCTCTCTCTCTCTCTCTCCAAATAAATAAATAAAATCTTAAAAAAAAAAGAATAAACATACTCAGCAATTGGCAGAATCCCCACATTGGCTCCTTGATCTGGAGATTGAAGGTTATTATGGCAGGAAAAGTTAAATGAAAATCTCTAGGACTACCTCTGTCTAACAACAGAGCAAACCAAAAGTAATGCCACATTCATAGAGGGATATTAGCAGATATTAATACCTTATCAAGAAAGTAAGGAATGCAAGAATGGCACTTCCTACCATATCCCCATTTAATTTGCCTATGTGGACTGTGCAGAGGACAGATTAATCTTAAAGAACAACAAGAGCATAGTACAAGTTTAATGAGGTGATGATTTAAATTGCAGCTGCTTTTCTACATGTGGTTTAATCATCACAGCACATCAACACATCCCTGGTGTGGTAGCTATTAATCTGGCAAATGCAGTTTGCTTTCACCTAGAAGGGCCAGCAATAAATGTTAACTGTCTTACTATATCACATCTCCAGCCCTTGTCATAATCATAATCCAGTCAAAGAGACCTTTATTGTTTCTTCAATCACAAGATAACACCTTGGTCCACTACATTGGTGTTATCATGCTGATTGGACCTTGTGAAGAGGAAATTAAACCTTCCTAGACATCATTAGGCATATGTATACCCCCTGGTTGGAATTTTTAGGGGTCTAGTGACCAGGTGTCAAGAAGGACAAGTTGCTGCAACTGACTTCTACTTTTGGGCCTTTTTGGGTTTTTGAGGCAGCATATACTCTCTTGGGTCTGATACTACAATCTATTTACTGAATAAACCAGAAGACTTCCTGTATTGACTAAGGTCAAAAGCAAAACAAAGTTATGAACAGATTCAGGCTGTTATGCAAGTGGCTCCCTTACTTTGCTCATTTGACCCAGCTGATCTGATGATGTCTGAAGTGTCTATGGAAGATAGAGATGTTGCATGAAGCTACTGGAAGGTCTCTAAAGGTGCTTGAAGATTTCAAAGCAAAGCGACCATTCTCTGCATTCTCACCCCTCTCTCTCTCTTTTTTTTAATTAACATATAATTTATTATTTGTTTCAGAAGTACAGGACTGTGATTCATCAGTCTTACACAATTCACAGCACTCACCATAGCACATACCCTCCCCAATGTCCATCACCCAGCCACCCCTATCCCTCCCACCTCCCTCCACTCCAGCAACCCTCAGTTTGTTTCCTGAGGTTAAGAGTCTCTTATTGTTTGTCTCCTTCTCTGGTTTCATCTTGTTTCATTTTCCCCTCCCTTCCCCTATGATCCTCTGTCTTGTTTCTCAAATTCCTCATATCAGTGAGATCATATGATAATTGTCACCATTCTCTCCTATTGAGAAACAACCTTTGGCTAGCCTCAGGGTTCTCATATGGAAACAAAACACTTGATGGAGGCTACCAAATTACCATGAAAACTGAGCTTCCCAAATTGAACAGTGTCTGACTTACCAAACCATAAAGTTGGATGTACACAGCAGCTCTCCATCATCAAGTACAACTGTGCATTATCAGGCTCAAGAAAATCCTAAAAGCACAAATTAATTCTATAAGCAAGTGTCTCAGATTTCCAAGTCTCATATTGCTGCTACATTACCTCCTGTTTCAACCCACAACTATTTTCTATGATCTGATGACTTCAGAAGAAAAAAAAAAATTTCAGCCTGCTTTACAGAGAATGCTGCATGATATGGTGGCACTACCCAAAAATAAACAGCTGCAATACTATAGTCCCATTCATAAGTGGCCCTGAAAAAATAGTTGTGAAGGGAAATCCTCTAGGTGGGCAGAACTTTAGGCAATGCACCCAGTGGTTTGTTTGCCTGGAAGAAGAGATGACCACAAATGCAGATCTACATTGATGCATGGGTAGTGGATAATAGTTTACTTGTATGGTCAGTATTTAGAAGGAAAATGATCAGAAGTTTGCTGACAAGATGGTGTAAGGAAGAGGTATGTAGATAAACCTCTCCAAATGGGCATAAAATGTAAACATGTTTTTGTTCCATGTTAATGCTTCCCAAAGAGCAACCTCTGCAGGGAAGGATCTTAATAAATAGCCACTTTCCTCAGCTATTCCTATCCATGGCCAATAAATTCATGAATAAAATGTCCATGGTGGCAGGGATGGAGATTATACATCTGCAAGTTATTAATCTTTCCATACCTGTTATCTTCACACGTAAAATAGAGACTATAAAAGTACCTATCCAATAGGGTTGTTGTGAGTTTAAATGAAAATATACATGAGAGGAGGGGGGAAAGATGGCAGAGTAGAGGACCCTATTTCAACTGGTCCCCAGAATTGAGCTGGATATCTACCAGACCACTCTGAGCACCCACGAAACCAGCCTGAGATGTAAGAAGATCTGGATCTGTACAAACAGAATATTGCAGGCAGTTGGTTTTGACTTAGGAAGCGGGGAGCCGTGATTCTGTGGGCAGATATCAGAGGATGAACGGAGGCGGGAGGGTGCCTGGACGTGGGGATCCTACACCGCTGGTGAATGACAGCCTCGCGCACTGCAGACGGGGCACAGACTCGCAGACCAGTAGCGTCCGGAAAGAACTTTAGGGCAGCCCCCGGGGTGGAAAACCAGACCAGTGGGGTCGCACGCACGCGAACCGCAGGCCCCCCGGACAGAAACCGGAGCTATGGTCGCGCACACGCGAACTGCAGCCTCCGAGATGGAAACCCGGTGCGCCGGGGTCGCGCTGGTGAACTGCAACCCCCAGGGGTGGAAACCCCAAGCGGCGGAGTCGCCCGCGCGTGAACTGGGAGCGGCTGGCGGTTTTAGAAGCACAAAGGCAGAGATGTGCCCTGACCTGGAGGCAGGACTGGGAGCACTGCGGAGGGGCGCACAACCCAGGCCGCTGCAATTTATAGCAGCAGGGACAGAAAAGGAGATGGTGTGGCCTGGAGAGCTCACTGAAGAACAGACTGAGGTCTCTCTGCTCTGAGGCAGAGGGTTGGAAACGGTCTCTTCTGCTCTGACTCGTGGAAGAGACAAGGAATGCCGCCAGAGAACAAAAGCCCCAAAAACTGATTCCCACTGAGCCCATCCCCCGCCAAAGGGGCGCAGGGCAACTCTGCCCAAACAGGGTTGCCTGAGTAACAGCGCTGCAGGCCCCTCCCACAGAAGACAGGCTGGGAAAACAAGAGGCCAGCAACCCTAAGGTCCCAAGAAAACAGGTGCATCTTGCTTGGGTTCTGCTCAATAATTTGGACTCTATACATTCCCTCAAACACCCATCAACAGAATGACTAGGAGGAGGAGCCCCCAAAACAGAAAAGACTCAGAGATTATGACTTATGCTGCAGATTTACAAATGGATGCAGATATAACCAAGATGTTGGAGATGGAATTCAGGCTAGCAATTGTGAAGACAATGGCTAGAATGGAGAAATCAACTAATGGCAACATAGAGTCTCTAAGGGCAGAAATAAAAGGTGAATTGGCAGAACTTAAAAATGCTATCAATGAGATCCAATCCAATCTAGATAATCTAACAGCTAGGGTAACTGAGACAGAAGAGAGAATAAGCGATTTGGAAGACAGTATAATAGATAAAAAGGGAAAAGACGAGGCCAGGGAAAAACAACTCAGAATCCATGAAAATAGAATCAGAGAAATAAGTGACACCATGAGGCGTTCCAATGTCAGAATCATTGGAATCCCGGAGGGAGTGGAGAGAGAGAGAGGGCTAGAAGATGTATTTGAGCAAATTGTAGCTGAGAACTTCCCTAATCTGGGGAATGAAACAAACATTCGAGTCCTAGAGGCAGAGAGGACCCCTCCTAAGATCAAGGAAAACAGGCCAACACCCCGGCATGTAATAGTAAAACTTGCAAATCTTAGAACCAAGGAAACCATCTTAAGGGCAGTTAGGGGGAAGAGATTCCTTACGTACAGAGGGAGGAACATCAGAATAACGTCAGACCTATCCACAGAGACCTGGTAAGCCAGAAAGGCCTGGCAAGACATATTCAGGGTACTAAATGAGAAGAACATGCAGCCAAGAATACTTTATCTGGCAAGGCTTTCATTTAGAATGGATGGAGAGATGCAGAGCTTCCACGACTGGCAGAAGACACCAAGAGTGATCTACAACAGAAATTTACAGGGACAATCTATAAAAACAACGTCTTCACAGGCAACATGATTACAATTAATTCATATTTTTCAATAATCACTCTCAACGTGAATGGCCTAAACGCTCCCATAAAACGGCACAGGGTTGCAGATTGGATAAAAAGACAGGACCCATCCATATGCTGTCTACAAGAAACTCATTTTGAACCTAAAGATACATCCAGACTGAAAGTGAAGGGATGGAGATCTATCTACCATGCCAGCGGACCTCAAAAGAAAGCTGGGGTAGCAATTCTTATATCAGACAAATTAGATTTTAAACTAAAGTCTGTAATAAGAGACACAGAAGGACACTATATCATTCTTAAAGGGTCTATCCAACAAGAAGATCTAACAATTGTAAATATCTATGCCCCCAACATGGGAGCAGCCATATACATAAACCAACTGTTAACCAAAATAAAGAGTCATATGATAACAATACATTAATTGTAGGAGACCTCAATACTCCACTCTCAGCAATGGACAGATCATCTAAGCAGAAAATCAACAAGGAAACAAGAGCTTTGAATGATATGTTGTACCAGATGGACCTCATAGATATTTACAGAACATTCCACCCTAAAACAACAGAATACTCATTCTTCTCGAGCGCACATGGAACTTTCTCCAGAATAGACCATATACTGGGTCAAAAATCAGGTCTCAACCGATACCAAAAGATTGAGATTATTCCCTGCATATTCTCAGACCACAATGCTCTAAAACTGGAACTCAATCACAAGAAAAAATTTGGCAGAAATTCAAACACTTGGTAGCTAAAGACCACTCTGCTCAAAAATGTTTGGGTCAACCAAGAAATCAAAGAAGAACTTAAACAATTCATGGAAATCAATGAGAACGAAAACACATCGGTCCAAAACCTATGGGATACTGCAAAGGCGGTCCTAAGGGGGAAATACATAGCCATCCAAGCCTTACTCAAAAAAATAGAAAAATCCCGAATTCACCAACTAACTCTACACCTTAAAGAACTAGAGAAAAAGCAACAAACGATGCCTAAGCCATGCATTAGAAGAGAAATAATTAAAATTAGAGCAGAAATCAATGAATTAGAAACCAGAAACACAGTAGATCAAATCAATGAAACTAGAAGTTGGTTCTTTGAAAGAATTAATAAGATTGACAAACCACTGGCCAGACTTATCCAAAAGAAGAGAGAAAGGACCCAAATTAATAAAATTATGAATGAAAGGGGAGAGATCACGACTAACACCAAGGAAATAGAAACAATTATTAGAAATTATTATCAACAACTATATGCCAATAAACTGAGCAATCTGGATGAAATGGAGGCCTTCCTGGAAACCTATAAGCTGCCAAGACTGAAACAGGAAGAAATTGACAACCTGAATAGGCCAATAACCAGTAACGAGATTGAAGCAGTGATCAAAAACCTCCCAAAAAACAAGAGTCCAGGGCCTGATGGATTCCCTGGGGAATTCTACCAAACATTCAAAGAAGAAATAATACCTACTCTATTGAAGCTGTTTCAAAAAATAGAAACAGAAGGAAAACTTCCAACCTCATTCTATGAGGCCAGCATTACCTTAACCCCCAAACCAGGCAAAGACCCCATCAAAAAGGAGAATTTCAGACTGATATCCCTGATGAATATGGATTCCAAAATCCTCAACAAAATCCTAGCTAATAGGATCCAACAATACATTAAAAGGATCATCCACCACGACCAAGTGGGATTTATCCCTGGGATGCAAGGGTGGTTCAACATTCGCAAATCAATCAATGTGATAGAACACATTAATAAGAGGAGGGAGAAGAACCATATGGTCCTCTCAATTGATGCAGAAAAAGCATTTGACAAAAGACAATATCCTTTCCTGATTAAAACTCTCCAGAGTATAGGGATAGAGGGAACATTCATCAAGCTCATAAAATCCATCTATGAAAAACCCACAGCGAATATCATCCTCAATGGGGAAAAGCTGAGAGCCTTTCCCTTAAGATCAGGAATAGGTCAAGGGTGCCCACTCTCACCACTGTTGTTCAACATAGTACTAGAAGTCCTAGCAACAGCAATCAGACAACAAAAAGAAATAAAAGGTATTCAAATTGGCAAAGAAGAAGTCAAACTCTCTCTTTTTGCAGATGACACGATACTTTATGTGGAAAACCCAAAAGACTCCACCCCAAAATTACTAGAACTCATCCAGCAATTCAGTAATGTGGCAGGATACAAAATCAATGCACATAAATCAGTTGCTTTCTTATACACTAACAATGCAACTGTAGAAAGAGAAATTAAAGAAACGATTCCATTTTCAATAGCACCAAAAACCATAAGATACCTCGGAATAAACCTAACCAAAGAGGTTAGGAACTACAAAACACTCATGAAAGAAATTGAAGAAGACACAAAAAGATGGAAAAATATTCCATGCTCATGGATCGGAAGAATAAACATTGTGAAAATGTCTATGCTACACAGAGCAATCTATACCTTCAAAGCCATCCTGATCAAAATTCCAATGACATTTTTCAAAGTGCTGGAACAAACAATCCTAAAATTTGTATGGAATCAGAAAAGACCCCGAATCGCTAAGAAGATGTTGAAAAAGAAAAACAAAGCTGGGGGCATCACGTTGCCTGATTTCAAGCTATATTACAAATCAATGATCACCAAGACAGCATGGTACTGGCACAAAAACAGACATACAGACCAGTGGAACAGAATAGATAACCCAGATATGGACCCTCAACTCTATGGTCAAATAATCTTCGACAAAGCAGGAAAAAACATGCAATGGAAAAAAGTCTCTTCAATAAATGGTGCTGGGAAAATTGGACAGCCACATGCAGAAGAATGAAACTCGACCATTCTCTAACACCACTCACAAAGATAAACTCAAAGTGGATGAAAGACCTCATTGTGAGACAGGAATCCATCAAAATCCTAGAGGAGAACATAGGCAGTAACCTCTTTGACATCGGCCACAGCAACTTCTTTCAAGATACATCTCCAAAAGCTAGGGAAACAAAAGCAAAAATGAACTTTTGGGACTTCATCAAGATAAAAAGCTTCTTCACAGCAAAGGAAACAGTCAACAAAACAAAGAGGCAACCCACAGAATGGCAGAAGATATTTGCAAATGACACTACAGATAAAGGGCTGGTATCCAAGATCTATAAAGAACTTCTCAAACTCAACACCCAAAAAACAAATAATCAAGTCAAAAAGTGGGCAGAAGATATGAAAAGACACTTCTCTGAAGAAGACATACAAATGGCTAACAGACAAATGAAAAATGTTCATCATCATTAGCCATCAGGGAAATCCAAATCAAAACCACACTGAGATACCACCTTACACCAGTTAGAATGGCAAAAATGGACAGGGAAAGAAACAACAAATGTTGGAGAGGTTGTGGAGAAAGGGGAACCCTCTTACACTGTTGGTGGGAATGCAAGTTGGTACAGCCACTTTGGAAAATAGTGTGGAGGTGCCTCAAAAATTTAAAAATAGAGCTACCCTATGACCCAGCAATTGCACTCCTGGGTATTTACCCCAAAGACACAGATGTAGTGAAAAGAAGGGCCATATGCACCCCAATGTTCATAGCAGCAATGTCCGCAATAGCCAAACTGTGGAAAGAGCCGAGATGCCCTTCAACAGATGAATGGATAAAGAAGATGTGGTCCATATATACAATGGAATATTACTCAGCCATCAGAAAAGAGGAATACCCAACTTTTACATCAACATGGATTGGCCTGGAGGAGATTATGCTAAGTGAAATAAGTCAAGCAGAGAAAGTCAATTATCATATGGTTTCACTTATTTGTGGAACATAAGGAATAACATGGAGGACATTAAGAGAAGGAAGGGAAAAATGGGCGGGGGGAATTGGAGGGAGAGATGAACCATGAGAGACTATGGACCTGAGAAACAAACAGGGTTTTAGAGGGGAGGGGGGAGGGGGACTGGTTAGCCCAGTGATGGGTATTAAGGAGGGCACGTACTGCATGGAGCACTGGGTGTTATACAAAAACAATGGATCATGGATCACTACATCAAAAACTAATGATGTATGGTGACTAACATAACATAATAAAATTAAAAACTACAAAAAAAAAAGAAATAAAATATACATGAAAGAACTTAGACCAGTAAGTGGCACATAAGTGATTAATAAATACTGAATTATTTAATTAATTATCTACCCACAAGTATGTGTTAAATGCCAACTATATTGAAGATCCTGTGTAAGGATATAGCAGTAGACAGAGTCCCTACTTTCAGAAGCTGACACTCTGGTGGAAGAGGCTTTCAACAGTTCATTACAAAGAATTATTATTTAATGACAATGTTCTAAGTGCTATCAAAATGAAGTCCAATATTCTGAGGCTCCTGGGTGGTGCACTCCATTAGTGTTCAACTCTTGGTTTCAGCTCAGGTCGTGATCTCAGGATCATGAGATCGAGCTCTGAGTTAGGTTCTGCGCTCAGCACAGAGTATGCTTGAGACTGTCTCTCCTTCTCCCTCTGCCCCTCCCCCCATGTACCCCCCCTTCAAATAAGCAAATAAATATAAAAAAAAAAGGAAGTCCAATATTCTAAGCAGACAAAGAACAGATTGGACTGAACTAGTTTAAGGAATCAGAACAGTTTCCCTAAGTAAGAAATGCTTACTTTCAATTCAGAAGGAGATTTAAAATTTAGATAGTCCATGAAGGGATGGATGTCAGATTGCAATGGGGAGAAAAATTATGAATAAATGCTTAAAGAGAACCAGGATTAATGGAAAAAAGGCAGTCTCTTCAATAATTGGTGTTGGGAAAATCAGACAGCCACATGCAGAAGAATGAAACTGGACGATTTCCTTACACCACACACAAAAATAGACTCAAAATGGATGAAAGACCTCAATATGAGACAGGAATCCATTAAAATCCTTGAGGAGAACATAGGCAGCAACCTCTTCAACTTCAGCTGCAGCAGCTTCTTCCTAGAAACATCTCCAAAGGCAAAGGAAACAGGCAAAAATGAACTAACTTTTGGGACTTCATCAAGATAAAAAGCTTTTGCACAGCCAAAGAAACAGTCAACAAAACCAAAAGACAACTGACAGAATGGGAGAAGATATTTGCAAATGACATATCACATAAAGGGCTAGTATCCAAAATCTATAAAGAACTTATCAAACTCAACACCCAAAAAACAACTAATCCAATCAAGAAATGGGCAGAAGACATGAACAGACATTTTTCCAAAGAAGACAACCAAATGGCCAACAGACACATGAAAAAGTGCTCAACATTGCTCGGCATCAGGGAAATCCAAATCAAAACCTCAAAGAGATACCACCTCACACCAGTCAGAATGGCTAAAATTAACAAGTCAGGAAACGACAGATGTTGGGGATGCAGACAAAAGGGAACGTTTAGTGCTCTGAATATATCATGCCAGTCCTTTCTGGCCTGCCAGGTCTCTGTGGATAGATCTGTTGCCAATCTAATGTTTCTACCATTGTAGGTCACAGATCTCTTCTCCCGAGCTGCTTTCAGGATTTTCTCTTTGTCTCTGAGACTTGTAAGTTTTACTATTAGATGTCGGGGTGTTGACCTATTTTTATTGATTTTGAGAGGGGTTCCCTGTGCCTCCTGGATTTTGATGCCTGTTTCCTTCCCCAAATTAGGGAAGTTCTCTGCTATGATTTGCTCCAATATACCTTCTGCCCCTCTCTCTCTTTCTTCTTCTTCTGGGATCCCAATTATTCCAATATTGTTTCAGCTTATGGTATCACTTATCTCTCGAATTCTGCCCTCGTGATCCAGTAGTTGTTTCTTTCTCCTTTTCTCAGCTTCTTTATTTTCCATCATTTGGTCTTCTATATCACAAATTCTCTCTTCTGCCTCATTTATCCTAGCAGTTAGAGCCTCCATTTTTGATTGCACCTCATTAATAGCCTTTTTGATTTCAACTTGGTTAGATTTTAGTTCTTTTATTTCTCCAGAAAGGGTTTCTCTAATATCTTCCATGATATTTTCAAGTCCAGCTAGTACCTTTAAAATTGTCATTCTGAACTCTAGTTCTTACATCTTACTAATGTCCATATTGATTAGGTCCCTGGCAGTTGGTACTGCCTCTTGTTCTTTTTTTTTGAGGTGAGTTTTTCCATCTTGTCATTTTGCCCAGAGGAGAATAGATGAATGAGAGAACAAAATGCTAACAGGGTAACAACGACCTCAGAAAAATATACACTAAATAAATCAGAAGGGGGAAAAAAAAGGGAAAGAAAGAAAAAAGAAAAAAAAAGAAAAAGAAAATGATTAAAAAAAAATAATATGATCAAATACGATCAGGCTGGTGAATAGATCAGTGCCACAGACTAGATTTTGGGCATATTTTGGTCTGTTAGAAGAAACTGCCTCCCAAAATTTTAAAGAAAAAAAAGCTTATATATGTACAAAAATAAGGGTAAATATGATGAAGGGATGGAATATGACTGTAATGATGAAAATTATAAAAGATTTTATAAAAGGAACTGATAAGAAGTTGGTTGAAAAAGAAAGAAATTAAAAAAAAAGGGGAAGAGCATGTGATCAAAGAAAGCCATACACTAGAGATGTAGGGTATATTTTGGTCTGTTAGAAGAAACTGTATCCCAAAATTTTAAAGAGAGAACAACTTATATATATACCAAAAATAAGGTTAACTACTATGAAGGAATAGAATATGACTCTAAAAATGAAAAATAAAAAAGATCTTTAAAAAAGCGATTGATAAGATGTTGGTTGAAAAAGGGAAAAAGAAAAATTAAAAAAAAAAGAAAAAGAAAAAAAAGAAAATTAAAAAAATTAACTTTGAAAGACTAAAGAATCATGGGGAAAAAGCCATGAATTCTATGTGCTGTATTCCCCTAGTGCTGGTGTTCTGACATTCTCATTGATTAGTAAACTTGGTCTTGGCTGGCTGTTCTTGCTGATCTTCTGGGGGAGGGGCCTGTTGCCGTGGTTCCCAAATATCTTTGTTGGAGGAGGAATTGCCCCACCCTTGCCTGGGCGGGGCTAAGTAATCTGCTTGGGTTTGCTCTCCAGAGCTTTTGTTCTCTGCAAACTTTCTGTACAGCTTTGGAGGACGAGAGTGAAAATGGTGGCCTCCCAATCTCCATCCTGGAGGAGCTGAGAACTCAGGGCCCCACTCCTCAGTGAGCCCCCAGACAAAAGCAGTCAATCACTCCCATCTCCCTGGTCTCTCGCTGCACTCTGTACTCACCCAGCCTGTGTCCGAGCATTTCTATCTCTGGCACAGGACCCCGTTTGGAGTCTCCAAACCCAGCAGATTCCTGTGGTGCGCTCCCGCGCTGCTCCTCCTGGGGGAGAAAGGGGAGTCTCCCCAGATCTGCCCCTTGTTGGGTCCCTGCTGGAAGAGCAGTGGCCTGATTGTGCCATGGATCATGGTTTATGGCAACCCCCAGCTGAGAGCCCACTCCTCGGCTCTGTCTTTGAAGCCAGCTTCCCTGCTCTGATACTGGGAGCTCTGCTGCACTCAGTCACCCCCGGTCTTTCTGTGACCCCGAGGGTCCTGAGACCACACTTTCCCAGTGAGGATTCCACCCTCAGCGGAGCTGACTTCTATAAGTTCCGATTTTGTGCTCCGCAGCTCTATCACTTGCCGGTAGTGGCTGACGGAGGCTCTCTCCGCCTGTGGTCTATGTTCCGGAATATCACCTCGGATTCACTTCTCTGCACATCCTACCTTCCAGAAAGTGGTCGTTTTTCTGTTCAGAGAGTTGCTGCTATTCTTTTCTTCGATCTCCTATTGAGTTCATAGGTGTTCAGAATGGTTTAATCCCTATCTAGCTGAATTCCTGGGACCAGACGAAATTTAGGTCTCCTACTCCTCCGCCATCTTGCTCCTCCCCTTCCTCTTGTATTTTTGCAAGAGTTTGAGAAGGATTGGTATTAATTCTTCTTTGAATGTTTTGTAGAATTCATTTCATTTGGTAGAATTCATTTATTTCTGTGTGTTTTTGGTTATTTCCTTTCTTCTCCTACTTTTGAACTTCATTTGTTCTTCATTTCTTGTTTTTTGAGGTATAGAGTTAGGTTGTTAATATTTGAGAGTTTTTTCTTTATGTAAGCAATTATCACTATGAACTTCCCTCTTAAAACTTTTATTGTTGCATCCCATAAGTTTTAGTATATTGCATTTCCATTTGCATTTGCCCAAGGTATTTTTTGATTTCTCTTTCAATTTCTTCTTTGACCCACTGATTATTTAGCGACATGTTGTTTAATCTTCATATATTTGTAAATTTTCCACTTTTCTCCTTGTAATTGATTTCTAGTTTCATATCATTGTTGTTGTAAAATATACTTGGTATGAGTTCCATCTTCTTTTTAAATTTATTAAGACTTGTTTTGTGGTTCATCATATGATTTATCCTGGAGAATATTTCATGTGCAGTTAAAAAGAATGTGTATTCTGTTGCTTTTGGATGGAATATTCTGTATTTATCTGTGAAGTCCATCTGGTCTAATATGCCAATTTAGGCTAATGTTTCCTTATTGATTTTCAGTTTGGATGATCTATATCTATCCATTGATGTAATTGGATTTAATTGTAATAAAAGTCCACTACTACTATTGTATTGCTATTTAGTCCTTTAGGTCTGTTAATATTTGCTTTATATATTTAACTGTCCCTTGTTGGGTGGCTAAATATTTACAAATATTATATCCTCTTGTTGGATTGACCCCTTTATCATCATGTAATGTTCTTATTGGCCACTTAGTACAGTCTTTGTCTTAAAGTCTATTTTGTGTGATATAAGAATGGCTAGCCCAGCTTTCTTTTGGTTTCCATTTGCAAGGAATATCTTTTCATCTCTTCAATTTCAGTCTCTGTGTTTCCTTACATCCGAAGTGACTCTTTTGTAGGCAACACATAGATGGATTATTTTTCTTTTATCCATTTAGTCACTCTATGACTTTTGGTTGGAGAATTTGGTTCATTTAGACTTAAAGTGGTTATTGATAGGGGTCTACGTATTGCTATATTGTTCATTGTTTTCTAGCTGTTTTATAGTTCCTTTCTTCTTCTCTTGAACTCTTTCTTTGTGGTTTCATGACTTTCTTTAGCAGTATGCTTAGATTCCTTTCTCTCTGTTCAGAGTTTGTAGCAGGACAGAGTAGCGTGTGGGATCAAGCCCTTTGACATGGAGAACAAGCAAAGGAATAACTGATGAAGGAGGTTAAGAAGCAGCCAGAGGTAAGAGGACCCTCAGGAGTGTATTTATTGTCCTACAGGTGCAGAAAAGAAAGTATTTCATTAGACTGAAGGAACTGCTGAGAAGGCAAGTAAGATGTTGACTAAAAAATGAACAGTGAATACGGCATCATGGAATTGGGTTATTGGAAATCACTAGTTACATCTCAGAATTCTATCTCAGAATTCTCTCTGAAGAATTCTATCCTTCAGATTTTGGTCACCTGGGTCTAGGACTCCTAGGCTGTTGCTTCATGAATTAGAAAAAATACCCACACCCCCTTTACATTACATGTCATTACATGTGATATGTGAGTGACAAAATGATACCACTTTGTGTTATTGTGCTACTAGTATTTGCAGAAATTTTAGCAAAATTGTTTTTTGGTTTTTTTTTTCCTTTAATAGCCTTTCATTTTCTAAGGCTCTGTCTCAAGTTCCAAAGGAAGTGAGAGGAGAGAGAGGTAAAGACATAGGAAGAAGGAATGGCTACTAATCCAAAAATTATTCCTTCTCTCTCCTATAGACTTTATCCTCTGAACAGTTTGTGTATTTCATGTGACCCAAAATCTCTTCCAAGTGGACTGGTGGCAGGACCACATCTTTTTTTTTTTTTTTTCTTTTGTCCTCAAGACTGATAAATCCTTGCAGTGAACACAATGAAGCTGTCAAGATGAGGCCTCTGCTTGATACAATCAAGATGTTTTCTTTCTAAAACAGATATCTTACTGAGCTTTAAGAGAGACAACTGTTATTTATTTCTGTTATCTTGGCATGTGACTCTTGCAGTGTCTGAAAATCTTCTACTGTACATTATTTTTTTAGAAAAACAAAACAAAATTCAGTAAGATCAGTCCCAATATCTATCCCTGTGGCTTGCACTGTTCTTTGTATTTCTCAGAAATAACCAACTAAGCCTACCCCTTGCTCTCTCTCTCAGTTAGTTCTCTATTCATGGTGTTTTCCCCAAATTAAAGCTTCAATGTTGTACAAATATTGACCCAAGATTTAGAAATATTTTTTAGAAAAGGAACTAAATTTTAAGGTAGACTGATACAGAAGAGATCTAGAAATGCATTATGTATAGCGAGGCAAACCTATACAGTAGAAAAAGTACTACTGATATTCAGATTAATAACTGAGTATCCATCTGCTTCCACAATCTGGCTCTTGAACTTGGTCAAGCTTATGGGAATATTGCACAGATAAAATGTATACGAAGTTATTTAGCTTGATGATCAGCACATAGTGGGTACTCGATAAATATTAATTTCATTTTATTTCTTAACAATAGTTTTCTGATTTTCATTCATTTAACAAATATTTATTGAGAATCTACAAAGTGTCACATAATCCTCCAAGCATTATGTGTACACTGGTGAATACAGACAGACACAGGACTTGTTGTCAGGGAATTTATCAGGTATGTGTGTAAAGTGAAGATAATATTCAGCTCACTAGAAGGTCAAGTAGTCACATGAGATAATGTTTGAAAATGCCTTATTGACTCAAAAGCCCTATGCTGGTTCATTTTCAGACTTCTAATTACAAATAATTATATTCTGATTCCTGATACAGAAATACAGAGAAAAGTAGAAAGGTAGAATTCTAATATATACCTCAACTTCTGTGTGAGCAATAGAAATTTCCTTAAAGCATTACACTATGTTTGTCTTGGCATGAGGGTTGTGTAAATGCCAGAGGGCTAAGTTTTTTGCTGAGACTGTCAGCGAAAATTTAGATAAGGAATAGGTTTTTAGATTGATGGGATAAAGTAGAAGGAAAGGCAAATAGACATGGGGAAAGAGAAAGGATTTTGGGGTCATAGAACACCCACAGGTGGGAGGAGGAAACTCTGAAAAGCCTGAATTAGTCCTTGCACTTTTCTAGACCAAGAATCTAGCCTGAGGGACAAGTGGAGAAAAGACATAGTATGACTATAAATGGGATTCTCTGATGCATTTATAAATGCAGAAGGGATGCATGTTGCTATTTGTCAGTTCACATACACCCTGACTGACCAGTCACTGTCATTAGAGCATCTTTAAGGATGGGAGAGAGAGGATACCATTCTTTTCTAATTTCCCTAACATCTACTTACATTCCTGAAAGAGAAAATGATTAATTTCACTTAATTTTTTTAAAATTGGTGTTGTTGAAGATGATGACTATATTTTGAAAATATTACAGGCTCATTGTTCAGAAGAAAGTTTTTTGATAGCTTCTAGACAAGGGAGACTCCAGTAGCTTGCTCAAATAAAAGATGTGAGTTGAATTGCTTTGCATTACAAAGGCCGGAGGTATTTGATACTTGAAGAGGAAAATTCTGGAAGGAAAGTAGAACCAGAGAGGGTGGACTCTGTCTGGGAGAAGAGAAAGATGTTTCCTATTGCAATGTGGTCTGAGAGGGCTGGGGGCATAAAATGTTGAGGATTTTTGTGTGTGTAGAATTTTGTATGCTGCACAATGTGACTTCTTACAAATTTGCAGCAAAGACTTCACTGCCTGCTGGGTTTGGTTTCTTGCAGAAACAAGTGAAGGTACAGAGTTCTGCCTTCTGGTTACTAGTTGCCATACGGTCAAAACAGATGCCACACATGCAACCATAGATTTTAGGAAGCTTTTGGCTAATGCTGATGTATGTGTATACCTGTTTTAGTTGTATTTCAACCCTGGTAAGCAAACAATTAGACTGCTTTTCAGAATTATTACAAATCAATTAATTTCTTCTTATAGTAGTGCAAGGTTTTCTCATAAGTCAGAATATTCAAAACTTTCAGTGAATGTATAGTTGCAATTATTAATTGCTTTTAAAAATATAAAAATAGGCCATCTTGGTGGAAAAATGTCAGACTTCAGAGAAGAAAGGAGAAAGGAATCGATCAACCACGGAAATGCTCGTGATCAGAAAACTGGAGGAAGAAATAAGAAAAAAGGTTCAGAACACCTTGTAGGAATAAATTTGACCATTTTTCAGTTGAGCCTTGAACAATTAAGAGAAGGGTGGGAAGAAATCTGGAGACAGAGTTCAAAAAATGAGGAATCAGAGAGGAATGGGGGATAAAGTATGAATGGATTTTTTTTCCTAGGTTTTAAAGAATGGGTGAGTATGGAAGGGCCAATCATGAGTCCAAGTTGCAACCAGCCTGATAAGAGGGATGGGTATTAAGGAGGGCACGTACTCCATGGAGCACTGGGTGTTATACGAAAACAATGGATTGTGGATCACCACATCAAAAACTAATGATGTATTGTATGGTGACTAACATAACATAATAAAATTTAAAAAAAATAAAAATAAAATAAATAAATTAAAATTAAATTAAAAAAGAGGGATGGGACTCTGTGAAGGAAGGGTCACTGTGATAGACTGAGTAAATGAAATATAACTTGTTAGTGTAAAAGAAAAATTGTCTGAATCATAACTTGTTAGTGTAAAAGAAAAATTGTCTGAATCTTATTTGCAGCAGAAACTTTTTGCCTAATGAAAAGGAAGAACTTGGTGCTCCTGAAAAATGCTTAAGTGGTTTTCGGATAAAATTTCATGGGATTTGGACTTGGGGAAACTCGCCCTTGTTGACTGTCACCCATAAGCCAAGAGCTGAGTCATTTTAAGCTGTTCTTTCCCTTTTGTAGCTAATCTAACAATGGTTAACTAACAATCTCTTTCTATAATGTTCCTAATCAGAGTAAATGGTTGAACTGACCTCCTAGAGGCTTTCCTTCTTGCAATATTGTACTAAAACTTTGACTCATAAACAGTGTACAGTTTTTCTTTAAGATTAGAATCATTTAATAAACATGATTGTTGTGTCATCTCAGAAGCTGAGAGGCTAGTGTTATGATAGTTCTGCTAGTAAAAATGAAAACAACTACAAAATGAATGAATCCAAGAATCATCACCATCGATGTGCTATCTGCCCCTGAAATACTTCTTTTTTTTTTTTTTTAAGATTTTATTTTTAAGTAATCTCTTCACCTAAAGTGGGGCTCAAACTCACAACCCTGAGATCGGGAGTAGCACGCTCTACCAACTGAGCCAGTCAGGTAACCCTGCCCCTGAAATATTTCTGTGGCACCACAGTAGACACTGTGTATTTAGTGGACACTGTGTTGTGTTGCTCAGTTTCTTTGTCAGAATGGGAAGACCTGTGCTCCCAGCTTCTGGGAGTTCACCAGCTGCTTTCAGAAACTGTCTTCAGATACAGAGAGCTCCCTTGTCTAAGGTCATCCTCCTCACCATCCTGAGGGCAGTCCACAAAGCAATAAATGACTTGTTGCTACTGTGCTCTAAAGATCTAAACCTTCACCCTATTTGGGGGCAAATTCTGAAGGGCCATCTGAGTTCTAGATATCCTCAGGGGCTGAGTCTTGTTGAAACTGAATCCCAGCCCAAACTCTCCCTCTGTCTATGTGTTTGCCTCACTCTCCCACCCCTGGTGCTGATTCTGAGAGCTTGCTCTAATACTAAACTCCTGCACTGATCTCTCCCTGAGTCTGTTTGCCAGGACCTCTCCTGTAACAGGTAGAAACAGCAGAACCTGGTAGGAAAGAGGTGCTGTGGGTAGATTTTATTTTGGACCAGGACACTTTGTTGCTTCTCCAAGAACCAGTCTGTTTTTTTGTTGTTGTGTTGTTGTTGTTTTTTAATCTATAAAACGTTCCTTTAGTGAACAGAGCCCTGCTCTGGGGAGTGAAGGTAGAGGGAATGGTTCTTATGTAAAGGAATGCTCAGAGAGATCCCTGTACATTCTGTCCTCAGAAATCTGGTTTCCAGGGCTAAGTGGGAAATGAAATGTTGGAAAAGCCAGTAAGTGAGTCAGAGACAGAGAGAGAATCAATCTCGAATACTGGCATTAGAAGTAGGGTCAGATCATGAGAATGAACTAAGCTTTAACATGGCATTGTGAATTTGTAAGCCAGAGTATTCAAAACTCAAGTGTGTATAAGTTATAATGCCAAGACTATTAAACGAGAAATGACAAAACTATTTAATCTATTCCTTGCCTCTTGGAGATAATCAGAGCCATCTGTTTCACCATTTTTAAAGCTGCTTCAAAATGATTACATTCCCGTCTTACCTAAAATTGTACTTTATAAAAAAGAGATTTAAATGTAACAACACTCTCTGTTGTTGGGTCACTCTGTTCACTCAACAGCATTTTATTTAATAAGCATTTTGCCTGCCATGTCTATATGTGTAAGCTAAGTGCTAGGTTAATACTATAAGCTGGCTTTTTGGGAGAGGGGAAAACTAACGAGAAAATAAGTACCATTGTTTAAATTGCAAAGAAAGCCAGAATAAGAGGGAGTAATTATAATTTAAGATATTTGTAGTCAGGTTCAGGGCTGGTATCCAAGATGCCTCACTATTTACAACGTGACAACTGAACAACAACTTTCAGGCTTATAGCAGCCTCAAGTCTCAGTATATACCATTATTGCCATCTCAGCCACAATCAGGATAGTCACCTTAAGGAAACAAGAAAGTGGCACCTTTTATATTTTAATTAGGCAGAAGTAGCATATCAACAAGCTAACCCCTCAGCTGGGCTGAATTTGTCTAATTAACTCACTTCTACTTAAACCCTATGTCAGTGGAGCAGAAGGTGTTCAAATGTGAAAAAGGGACAAGGTCCAGGCATTTCTATTGTCATATATTTACTCCTCACAACTTAATCCTCATAAACCTATAGGGGAAGGTAGTCTCGTATCATTTTACAGATGGGAAAACTGAGATCAGCCTCAGAGTTAGCCAAGGGCTGCAGTAGGCCAAGGTACAAAGCAGAGGCCCATTTGTCGCCATGGGGTATGTTGGTTATGGGCAGCTCAAGGTAAAAACAGGATCCATAAAAATGGAGGTAAGAATGACTAAACAGATATGGTAAAGGGTTAGCGAAAGAAAGCTCTAAAGAAGGCAAAATGATATAGTGACAGGAGGGGCAACTTCACAGTGGAATGGAGGAGCAATCACGGGTGCTCTGAAACTCTGAGTCTTGTCTTTCTGTTATGGAAAAGGAAAGAATACCTACATCTGAGGTTTTTTTTTTTTTTAAGATTTTATTGATTTATTTGACACACACACGCACACACAGAGAAAGAGAGCACAAGCAGGGGGAGTGGCAGTCAGAGGCAGAGGGAGATGCAGACTCCCGGCACAGCAGGGGGAGCCCGATGCGGGACTCGATCCTAGGACCCCGGGGCCATGACCCAAGCCAAAGGCAGTCACCCAACCAACTGAGCCACCCAGGCGCCCCCGAGATAGTATTGAAGATTAGATGAGACAATGCATGTGAAACATGAAGCAGTACCTGGCACTTGGCAGGTCCTCTCAATCCTCTCAATTCCTTCCTTCTTTCCTTTTCTTTCCTTCCTCTGTTTCACAATTTTGCCCAGAGGGGGTCTTAAATCTACAGAAGGGGATAGGAAATCAAAGTCAAGACAGAGCTTGTGAAGAAGGGGGAAAAGATAACCACAGTCATTATTTAGTTATAGGTACGACTTATTTAATTTTTTTAAATTTTATTTTATTATGTTATGTTAGTCCCCATACAATTAAACCCAATCTATATTTTATGTCAAAAGTTGATAGGACCTTTCGGGCTTAAGTAATCAAGTCTGATTTTAGGAACTTCCCAATATTGGGGGAAAAAAATGTGTGGAGTCCACTTTGACATTTTCACGGGGGGACTTTCAAATATTTCCCAACAACTAAAGCCAGAATGTCATCTACTCTTTCTCCAGCACTTATTTGCCTCCTAGGAATTCACAAAATTAAAGCCATATGAGTGCTTGTGCTTGTAATCTCTCCATTGTCACTCCACAATCTCACGTGGACTGGCCTCTTTTTGTTCTCCTTTCTGATGTCAATCCTTTTTGTTCTCTTGGTCGCAGCTCTTTGAAGTAAGGGTCATCTAATTCATTTTTGTAGCTCCAGCAGGCCAAGTATAGTGCCATGGACAACATTTACACTTAACAAAATGTTACTGACTAAGTCGGTGGATTTGGAGGTCTCAATCCAATGTACTAGTATTATCAAAGGGCAGGAGAATTAGGACATACATGTTGAAAAGCAGAGGGATATATCAGAATTGAAGTTCTGTTGACTTCCAAACAGGCTCTTTAAAATGAAAAGGCCACAAAGGAAATTGGGCCAGAATTTGAGATTAGATTAGAAAGAGAACAGAGAAAGAGACTGGCAGCTCTGACCACCTGCCAGATGAGAGTCACCTGGGCAGGTGGAGGGAGCTTTGAAGTATGACCCATCATCTGAATTGTCATGACTCTTACTTTAGAGACTCAAATGTATCACCCTCTCCCTTTACTCTCTCTGATTTCACTTCTGTTTTTGCTTGTATTTCTCTCTCTCTCCATGTGTTTCATAATCAATATTTTCTGGAGAAAGATGACTAGGCCAGATGTTACCTATATTGAACATACTTCCACATCTGCACACCTCAAAGTCTAAGGGCCACGCCATGACTCTTTTAGATCTGTTAACCCTGGTCTAATTAGTACGGCCAAGGTACACAAGACACTAACATTGGTAACTGATGTTGAAGGAACAATCTGTGGCTTGTTTCTGAAGGGGACTGCTGAGCATCCAGAATTTTACAGTTGCTTCTCCTGTATACCTTATGAACCCCTGTGTTGGAATTAAGCTGGAATTGCCAGATTTATTAATAAAAATGTAGAATCCCCAGTTAAATTTGAATTTCATATAAACAACAAACACTAAATGTAGTATTTGGGATATACTTATATGTGCTAAGATGGCTGTGTGGGTTCCAGGTATAGCATCCACATTCAAAGCAGTGGAAAAGGGAAGGAGGGAAGCAAAAGGGTCTGTTCATTCCTGTTAAGGGCACTTTTCTGAACTAATACCTTAAACTTAACTTACTGGTGAGAATTTGGTCACATCTAACTACAAGGAAGGCTGAGAAAGAAGTCTTTGTAGTGGACAGTCACATACATGTTCATTTAAAAATCAAGGACTGTTACTGAGAAGCAAGGGGGAAGTAGATATAGAAGAGCGACTAGTCATCTCTGTCAGAAAAGTGATGGGAATAAAGGCATGTTTCAGAAGTAAAATATACTGAACTAGATGGAATATAATGATGCTGATGCTGGGTTACGAGACCAAAATAATAAAAAAAGTCTTCCAATTTTATTTCAACCAGGTCAGTTTACAGAATGGAGGTCCCTTTTAAAATAAATGGAAAATATAAGAGAAAGATACATTCAAAATTTGTTAAGTGCACATCGTAAAGTGTTCGAAGTAAAATACTATACAGAGACTGTAGGAATATGACACAGTTGCTAACCAAATCTAGTAGGTGACAGTGTGGTCTTCCTTCTTCCACTTTCCTAAGACAGTGTGACTAACTGCAGGTGCTTGCTATTATTGTTACGAAGTAAAATGTTTAGCATGATGCCTGGTACATAGTAAATGTTCAACAGATTGACTAATGCTTAATATTTTTACCCATATTTTCAAACAGAAGAGTCATCCAGGAGATCAAATGGAAAATAAAAGAAAAAGTTGAGGATGCTTGTGAAAATTAGTGAGAGGGGCTTTCTGCAGTGGTTACAGAAATGCACAGCATGGATATCGTCCAGTAAGCTGGCTCTACCGGCCACGCAGTGATGAAAACCAATTTGTTTTACCTTGGAGGAGACAGAGTAGCTGTTGGTTCACTGTATCCTTTTGGATTTCATGGAAATTTGAATTTACAACAGGAGGAAGGAGAGGCAGTAGAAACATCCTGGAATAAAAGTCAAAGATGAAGATACTCATAAGCATTAGTGTTCTAATGCTAGCCCAGCCATTTATAGCTTTAGGGCCAAGGACAGCAATGCAGTAGCTTAATTCAGTTATGGAGCATTAAGAGCCAGGCGCATGCAAAGTACTTACAATTATGTCATCTCAACCCCAGGGGCAGGGATTCAGGGGGTGGGGGTTCAGGGGATGGGGACTCAGGGGAGGGGGCTAGAGAGTGGGTGCAGACAAGGCTGGCTGAGAGATGGTTCCCACGTTCTAGGGCAAGAAAGACAGACTTAGAAATAACTCAGATACGGTAGAAAAATGTGATGGGGTGAAAAGTTGAGACAGTGTTAAAAGTATGGAGGATGGAGATCTTAATTACAAAAGAAGAGTTACGGATAATTTCTAGGAGGAAGTGGGATTTGAATTATACCTTGAGAGGTAGGTAGAATTTTAGTATTTAGGGGAGAGAGGAAAACTTTTCAGGCAGAGCAAATATCATAAGCAAACGTGTGAAAGGGCAGACTGTGAGGGACTCCGTGGCTCAAGAGTTAGTGTATATGGAACTGTACTAGCTCTGGGAGTTATACAATGCAGACAAATTGTGGAGGGCTTCTCATTGCAGGTGGAAGATTTATGACTTAGTCACAAAGGCATTATCATTAAGAGTTTTGAATAGGGTAAAAGCAGAATAGGTCTGTGTTGTAGAGAGGTGCCAATGGGGAGGATGGGCTGGAAAGGTCAGAGGTCTGAGATCAGTCCACAAGCTGTTGTAATAGTCCAGAGAACAGTGCAAACAAAATCTTACATAAAGTAGAAAACGCAGTGGCAAGAATGGTTATTAGTTACTTATCAACTGAGCAACGAGGGTAAATTACTTAGCCAGAGTATCATTACATGTTCTCTAAAATACTGCTAAAAATTACATCTCAAGTTTGGTGTGGAGAGTAACAAACATGTGTTAAGTCCCTGGTGAACGGGCCTTACTCCAACAAAGATATTTTAAACGTTTCTCCCTTATCCTTTGTAAGAACAACCTGTGGGGCTTCTACCACTTCTATTTCGGCCCTTAGCGTTGTTCTGCAATAGACTGGTCTTTCTTCTCTATTCCTGGACTGTATGCCTCCCGGCCCTGGTCTCCATTCCTAACCTCTCGGACACAGTAGGCTCTCAAAAAAAGCGTGTGCGCAAACAGGATGTGCAGGGCCAAAGAGGTGGCCGGGACCAGGCTGGAGGCAGCGTGCATTACAGGTACCTGCCGCTTGCAGGGTTCTCTGTTCTCTGGGTCGTACCTAAGAGATCAGCGGTGCCACTGAGCAGCGGGCACAGTCCCAACGCTGTTCTAGGAGCAGGCAGGGTCCCTCCTCCTGAGGGGCGCGGGCTAGGGGATGAGAAACCCAAGCGACTCACTTCCAAAACTGAACAGAAATTCCCTCCTCCAGGCCTTCAGAGGTTCGTCGTCAGGAAATCCTAACCCCTTCCCCCTCTTCTCTGGCCCTCCTTCCGGCCCCTAGGAACCCAGGCGCCGTTTTTCCAGAAGCCGCTTGGCCGGAGGCGGTCGCGGAGCGGGGCGGTGCGCGTGGGTGGGGGCTGGGCCGGGGGAGGGGAGTGCAAGAACTTTGAGACTCAGGCTCGGGGGCCCGCGGTGACATTCCTGGCAGCGCCGCGAGCAGGCCCGCCTCTGGCGCCCGGACCGGGAAAGAGTCGCCGAGAGACGCCGCGGGAAGCAGTAGTGTCGCTGCCCCGGGAGAGACCCCTGGCTGTCCGCTGCGGCCGCGCGGGAACCAGACGGCGGAAGACGTGTCCGCGGGCATGGGCCTCTTCTCGCTGGAGCCGTTGCTGCCGCAGCTACTCAGCTTCCCGGGCCTGGCCCTCGCCGCGGCCCTGCTGGTCGTGGTCCTGTGCCTGCGCGCCGGGCGCACCAGGTAAGCGCCCCGGCGGCCTTACCGCGCGGCCCGGCTGCCCGGGCCACGCATGCGCCCTGGGCCCCGCGGACTGTGCCCGACCCGGCAGGCCGAGGGAGTACCCCGCCCCCCCAACCCCAGGGATTTCAAGTGCGTGTAGTCAGAACTTGCTGCGGGGCAGCGGAGTGTTGGGGGATTGTGTGTAATGACAAAGGCTTCTTCTGCGTCTTCCCCATACACACGCATACATATTAAAGCGTTGGGACCGAACTCGATTTGCTGCTCCCGTGTAGGTTGTATGTAATAAGCCCTAGGTTTGCATTATTCATTATGCATCACGTATGGCTTCCAAACACACACATTTTGGTGCCGAGTTCCAATGAGTTGATGCTTTATGGCGTAGAATTCGTAGAACATTTCGAGGGGAATTTTCTTACATTTCCTTCAGTTAAAAGTGAAATGTTTCAGGAGAATGGCAGTGTATGGTACGAACAATAATTCTGGGTACTTCTCTGTGCCTCAGTTTACATCACTGTACCTCATGTGGAAAAACGCAGTAATAATACATCATGGGAGTTTGGTGACTACTAAGTGAGTTTATGGTGTGCATTTTGTGCATTTACTGTATTATTTTCATTAGAACAAAACCAATAACAACACAACGCTAGAAGTGTGTCACTTCTTTATCAGATTTGAAATGTGGAAGTAGAAACAAATATTTTAAATAGAAGCATTCACTCGAAATCACTGTATTTTCTGTTTGCGATTAGATGTTTGCGTAGGTATATATACACACAGATATGTTTATATGTATATGTTTGTGTGATACAGGTTGTTTCTCAAAGGTTTGGGGAAAATGGCACCATTGTACCGCATTCAGATACCTGGGGACATTTCTAGAATGTGCATGGATGAATACTCTAGAAGGGAGTATTGCTTTTTTTCCCCCATGCAAATTTTCAGTGATTTTCCTGGGATGTGCCATGCCCTCCCCTCAGGTTGCCTTTTCCAATGGCTGTGCTCTTGCTTTAGAACCCAACATGAGAATTTAGGATACTTTAATTCAGTGTTACTTGATTCTATGTAGGTTCCATCTTCCACAGTGTCTATCCCTCAGCCAAGGCCACATTTAAAATAAAACTGGGCGCCTGGGTGGCTCAGATGGTTAAGCATCTGCCTTCGGCTCAGGTCATGATCTCAGAGTCCTGGGATGGAGTCCCGCATCAGGCTCCGAGCCTGCTTCTCCCTCTGCCTCTCTCTCTCTCTCTCTCTCTGTCTGTCATGAATAAATAAAAAAAAATCTTAAAATAAAACTGATAAATTCAAGATAAGATTTGGGTGGTGCTAGGAACTCAGTTCATTTCCAGCAAGTCATTAATCATATACATATGTTTTTAAAAATCACCATTTTTTACTAATAATTGACTTAAATATATATATATATTTAAAGATTTTATTTATTTCTTTGACAGAGACACAGCGAGAGAGGGAACACAAGCAGGGGGAGGGGAGAAGAAGAAGCACGCTTCCCATTGAGCAGAGAGCCTGATTCGGGGCTCGATCCCAGGACTCTGGGATCATGACCTGAGCCAAAGGCAGACACTCAACGACTGAGCCACCCAGGCACCCCATAATTGACTTAAATATAGATACTTTCTAAATTATTATAAAGACAACATATAAAAGCAGAGTCTGGTTAGCAAGGCCAACTTGAAAACAAACATGCCTCTATTATTCTTTCCCTACCTCCCATTCCCTGCAAAAATGACAAAAGTTAGTCCTACCAGAACAATATAAAATAAATATAAAATGGTTAAATTCTTCTAAATAAATGAAATACAGAGTGGCACTAACTTATATATGTGTTAAAGGGGATACTTACAGTTAAAGGGCTTGTTATGAATAGAGGAAGGTGTTCACAGAAAATATGATAGGGAGGGGGCAGTAACATAGATTTTTAAGTCCTGCAGTTCTGGAAACATAAGTCAGAAATGGACCTTACTGGCCCCAATCAAAGTGTTTGCATTTGGTGGAACTAGGGGAGAATCCATTTCCTTATTTATTTCAGTTTCTTTTTTTTTTTTTTTTTTTAAAGATTTTTTTTTATTTATTTATTTGAGACAGAGAGAACGAGAGAGAGAGAGAGAGAGAGAGCACATGAGAAGGGGGAGGGTCAGAGGCAGAAGCAGGCTCCCTGCCGAGCAGGGAGCCCGATGCGGGACTCGATCCGGGGACTCCAGGATCATGACCTGAGCCGAAGGCAGTTGCTTAACCAACTGAGCCACCCAGGCGCCCTTTATTTCAGTTTCTAAAGGCCACCAGAATTCATTTTTTTTTTCATACTCTGATGCTTCTGCCTCTGATTTATAAGAACCCTTGTGATTATGTTGAACCCACCCAGATAATCCAGGATAATCTTCCCATCTCAAGGTCCTTAATTTAGTCACATCTGCAAAGCCCTTTTTATGATGTAAGGTAACATATTCATAGGTTTGGGGGATTAAGACATGGACATCGTTGGGAAACATCATTCTTCCTACCACAGTGCTCCCTCTAACCTCCAAAGATTTATGTCCATCTTACATGCAAAATATACCACCCTGTCCCAGCGTTCACAAAAATCTCAGCCTATCACAGTATCAGCACAAGGTCCAAGATCTCACATAAATCTCAGTCAGCTCCAAAGTCCCAAATCTCACCATTTAAATCATGTAAATTAGTGCGGGGATCTCAATATGATCCATCCTGGGACAAAAATTCCCAAGAACATTGTGGGTCTTTCATGTACGTCACAGGGATTGACTCCATCAATAAGAGGCTCCTCCACAGATTTTTCTTGGATCATTCCATTTACAGTCCTGACTTCTTTTGACATGGCTGAGGGGAAACTGTCACATGCCTCATCTTTTCGCTGGTTGACCAATACTGTACATGTGAATGAGTGTGTATGACTAAATTGTCAAAAGTTCAAAATAGCCAACATGAAACCAATGAATCACTGAAGTAGTAATTAGTAAGAAATTATTGAGCACACACCAAAAAGACAGTTCGCAAACTGGAAGTGCTCAAACCAGAACATGAAATGAGACTCAGGGGTATATTTTTATAAAGCAGCTTATATAGTGAGAGAGTAGTGACTGTTTATTCTTCATAGTAATGGATTTCGTTATTACAGTTTTCAGTGGTTACCTCATATAAACCTTGGGAAATAGTTCAAGTTTTGCTTATCATTTCCAGAGGCACACGCAAGAAATAATCCAGATCAAGTTATTCTCGCAAAATAAGCTAAATTAAGCTTTGCCTGAATGACTACAGTGGTTCTGTCTGCTGAGGGAAGCTTCAAGGCTGGTCTCCATCTATCCTTGATTTTAACAGAATATGCCAACTTTTTGATTTTTCCCAGGCACTAGCAAAATGTGTCCAGCCACATTCTTGGCTTTCTCTCCAGAGCACTCTTTTTTGACAGTGACTCTCCTAGTTTGCTGTCTGGATAGGCTGAGAATTTCCCAAAGCATCATTTCCTGGTCCCTCTGTGCCCAAGAATTCTTCCCTTCTTCTACGTCTTCCCTCTCACATTTTACTATAAGCAGCCAGACAAACTAGGCTACCCCTTCAACACATTGCTTAGAATTCTCCTTAGCTAAATATCCAAGTTCATCCGGTACAAATTCTGCTTTCCATGTAACTGCAGTGCACAATGTAGCTGAGCTTTCTGCAACTGTAAGACAAGAATCCCTTTTGTCCAGTTTACAGTGGCATGTTCCTCATTTAATCTGAGCCCTCACCAGCAGTGCCTTTGAGGTTAATATTTTTACTTATGGTCTATTTAGGATGGTGTAAATATTCTTTATATATATATATATATATATATATATATATATATATATATATATAT